>NC_056687.1:88999899-89002399 GCF_018350215.1 Panthera leo
TGTTCAGGGTTAACATGATACTAAAGTCAAATCTCCCCCGACAAGATGAATATACGTAAAGATCAAATGACTCCTCCTCCTTTCCATCTCATCAGAATATGGAATCTTGTGATAATTGGATCAGACCACCCTATTGTTCCAGCACCTTTTGGGGATTGGGGACCAATGACCTAGATATTTGGTGATTACCCCTGGTGTCTTTGCCCTTCCTGGCCACACTGGTTTCCCTCAGTTTTGCTCAGGGGGAGGATGACTGATGCATTCTTGACATTACTTCATTCCTCCATTTCTGCCTCAATACAACTACCAAATATCACAAACAAGCTTCTAAAACTTAATAGAAATAAAGGATGCTGCCATCCATCTAACTTACTCAGCTTACCAAAGAAGCCCAGGTTATGTGCTCAGAATCCTCTGTCCCCCTCCCTCCTTGACAGAGTCACAGTATCCTGGGGGTGGAAAAAGCGCAAAGTTCATTGCTCTGACCCCCTTATTTTATACCTAGATGTATCACAGCAACTACCATGGTATAAAGATTTTAATGGACTATGTGTTTTTGCACATTCCAGGCACAACGGAGTAGCCCCATGAGGAAGGTATTGTCGTAGAGGAGTAAATAGAGGCCCAGGAAAGAGGAGAATAAAGACCTGTTCATTCCTAGCTCAGCATTCTATCTGTATAGGAGGTAAGTTTTCTGCTTTCCAGGTTTTTCTCAGGCTGTAGATAGCACCAGAATAGTGAAAGTGTCATCCATTTATAGCACAGAGGTGAAGGGATATTAATTTTTCCCCAAGAGACTTTCTAGCAGATCAATGTTTTATGGGCAAGTGTGTGACTGACAGCATTCAGAGGTCTAACTAGGGCCCACACCGTAAAGCAAAATAAAGTAGTCCTAGGAGGATCCCCATCTCCTCAACAGAGACACTACAAGTTCTGTTACACTGTTATTCTGTGAGCTGCTCCTAAAAGAGCCAAAGCCACTGTTCTTGACTCTAAAAGCCTGACATGCTTGATCCAAAGGCTGGACAGTCCCGTGCAGAACATGTCAGACACCCCAACTCCTCATGGAAGATGAGAAGGGGAGGTAGCATCCCTTTGATCCACCATTTGCCTTGGGATGAGTACATTAGCAGAACCAGTTAGGACCAGTGAAATTCGACCAAGGGCAGGAAGAGAAGACCACCAGTGAATAGCAACTGGTCAGTAGCCTGTCAGCACATTGGTCCGGTCTAAAGAAAGCGGCATAATGTAGTTTCCCCAAAATGTGATACACATCCTCTGGTGTTCCAAGTATTTTAAAAAAATGTTTTTAATGTTTATTTTTGAGAGACAGAGCACGAGCAGGAGAGGTACAGAGAGAGAGGGAGACACAGAATCGGAAGCAGGCTCCAGGCTCCTAGCTGTCAGCACAGAGCCCAATGCAAGGCTCGAACTCTGGAACAGTGAGATCATGACCTGAGCTGAAGTCGGACACTTAACCCACTGAGCTACCCAGGCTCCCCCCAAGTATTTTTAAAGGTACAGGAACCAAACATTTTTAAAACTTATGTGCCTTTTTAAATGGATACATTTGAAAACAATACAACCAGCCATTAAATCCATTTCATCTCTCACTACTACTTAGGATGAGGCTAAGTTTAATTGGAAAAAACAAGCTGACAATGAAACATATTGAACAAGTTACGGATGGGACACGGTTTTGGTAAAAGCGACACTGACACTAAAACGACCAAAGTTTGGGAAGCGTCAGTGTGCTGATTATAAGCATGATAAACCTTGGGAGTTACAAGGACTTGAGCTTGAACCCTGGATTGCCTTCTTGTAATAAGTGGGATTTAGGTCCGTTTCATCTATGAGAGGAGGATAAGGACACTGACCTCGAGAGTAGTAAAGATTCAATTAAAATTTTCCTTACAGTATTTCAGCTGTAGGTAGAGAGCCTGACATGTCTGCCCAGCACCCATCATTACAACTACCAGATGGGTTCAACGGATTGAATAAAACCAGTCCTATCTAGCAAACTTCCCTGATGCCATTTAAGATGATCTTCTTTAATGTTTGAGAGAGCACACTCAGGCTCACACACTCATGGGTTGGAGAGAGAGGGGGGAGACGGAGACAGAGAATCCTGACACGAGGCTCAGTTCTCACAAACCATGAGACTATGACCTGACCCAAAATTAAGAGTCAGATGTTTAACCAACTGAACCATCCAGGTGCCCCTCACCCCCCACAGCCATGCCATTTAGAGAAGTTTCACAATTAGACTCCGGACTAGGGGGTCAGTGATGCCCGTAGTAGGCCTGTTCTCCTATCTCCACTCCAGGATGGTCATGACCCCCCTGGGTAGTACCACCTGCTCACAGCTACCCTAGAGTTCATCAGCTGGCAAGAGGCAGAACTCTTTGAGGGCTTAACTGTCACACAGAGGTGCTAATGCTCTCCAGGTATGGGTACGAACACTCTGCCAAGTCGTCTTCTTGAACCGCATGGAGGTCTA